>NW_016157293.1:0-19648 GCF_001687245.7 Rhagoletis zephyria
ATATTAGTTCTACGGAATGCTGTAATGAGTTCGATACGAGTAAGTATCGCGTACTTCTCTCCGATACATTTGTAACATCGATACTTTTCTTCGATATTTTGAAAGAGTACAGGTATCGGGTACATGACAGTATCGGAACAACACAAACGATTTGCAGGTTTTGCAGGATTTACAGGCCAACCTAATATTCACGCAAGCCGGCAGTTTACTGTCAAAAATTTCTCATGCATATACAACTTGTATAGGACCAACCGAATTTGTGTTGCGTGACATTTCGATTTGACGTTTGTGCTCATTTGACATTTTGGCGCGACTATGAATTAAAATTTTGGAACAAATGCAGAATAGCTTCGATTCTCAAATTAAAAAACACATATGGGGATCGATAGAGATCATTGAGGTGAGTATAACGGTATATTTTTATTTTCTTGCGGAAAGAACAACTACAATAGTTATTAAGACTCAAAGTTCAAATTAAACAATTCTTCAAATCAAAATTTTTTGAAAACGAATGCATGATCTTAAAAAATTTGATCTCAATTGATAGGAAATTTGATTCCTTTTAATCTGATATAAATATAATCCTCCCTAAGTAGAATTTTCCTTTCTGTGTTGCCGCAGAAGGGAAGCGGAATTCCTTTCTGCGTACATTAATTAGATTTTTGTGAAAACTAAACAAGGCATATATAAAGTATGTATATCAAATTAAAGGGAACTTAATTTCCTATCGATTGAGGCCAGAACTTTTAAAATCCATATATTACTTTTTAAGAAATTTTGATTTAAAAAATTGTTTAATTTGAACTTTGACCCTTAATAACTTTTTTATTTATTGTTTTCGCAAGAAAAGAAATATACCGTTATACTCACCTGAATGATCTCTATAGATCCCCATATGTTTTTTTTTAATTTGAGAATCGAAGCTATTCTGAATTTATGCTCAAATTTCGCTCAACTTCTGAAATTGGAAAGAAATGAAACTCTGAAAAATCACGCTCGCAAATTTATGTCGGTTACTAAATGTGAAAAACTTGCGTGCGTGCGTAGAAAAATTCACGCCGTTAATATTAAGTTGGCCTGTTATGCAGCGTTTTTGCTGCATTTAAAATGCAACATTTAGCACTTTCGAACATATGTTTTCGAAGAGCGTTCACGCTATTGCATTTAGCAAATGTACATTTACGCGAGTTCGAAATCGTATGCATTTTACAAACGGCTGTGTTCCTGTCGCTTATTCAGATCCGTATCTATCACGATCAATTCGCACAGAGAAGATAATGTGCAAAAACCCCTACTGAAAAGGGAAAAAGAAATTTTAAACAAAAAGTTCAATACAAAAACTCGAATTGTTTTAACCATAACCGAAAATTTGTTTGTGTATATATTCATTTGTCGGTGTTGTCAATTGAAATTTCCTCATTTAAATAGAAAAAAAAAAACACACGAGTTGATCACTAATTGAGCCGGATTTCTATCAGTATCACATCGATGTTGAATTTGCGCAACTTTTCTTTTTCCAAATAATGTAAAATAATAAATGAAATCTCGATCAGCGATCACTGAAACGCAGCTAGGAACTGTATACGCGAAAAAGCAATGTTGCCACTTTTTCTCATTAAACCATGTTCGAATCGTGGAAATTTTTGAAAATCACAGGGTTGCTTTTAGCTTTTAGACCCTTAATGCGGAAATGGAGCTGCATTTAGTTGCATTTAGGTGACGAATTTTGTATGGATAAATGTACATTTAGTGTAGCATTTAGAGCTAAATGCGCTAAATGTGCTTTTACGCATAAGCAAAAACAGCCCATTAGTCCAAAGCACAGTATATACAGAAATAAACCTTTTTGAATACTCCTTGGGGGCAAAATCTGATCAGGGTTGATAATTATAATGAGAAGGAGCATGAAATTTGTTGATTCAGAGTTGTATACAAAATTACTTTGGTATGAAAAGGACCACCCACCTCGCTATGGCAGAGTGGCACGTGACATTGCTATATAATAGTGACCGAAATTAATCACAGAAGTGTAAAAAATTCCAAATTATTTTCTATTACTATAGAACTAGTACAGATCATCATAGTTCAGTGTTTAACTGGTTATATTACACCGTAAATGATAATGAACTGTTAAATACTGGCAACGCTAAATCTACTCATCATGTTACAGCAGCTCCGGGTAATGGACCATTGAATGTGGCTGAAGTTATGATCACCATAACCAACGAAGTCTCCAAGCAAACGCATGTCCTGAATTTATACGGTAGCAATTCATAGCAATTACTATTGTATGTGTGTATGATTCATATTTGTAATATTCTATACTTTGATCAAAGCAATATTAAGTATTTCTGAGTAGCTCCGGGTAATGGTCGGTCAAACTTGGGTATGTTTAATGAGCTGTCTTGGCAGATGCGCTGGCAGGAATTGGAGTCTCTATAACTATACAAAACTCGTTTTTTTATAAAAACTTAAATATATTCGGAATTTTAGAATTTTACTTGATAAATTCACAAAATAACGCAAAATTCACATTTTTTCATAAAAATATAATCTTAAAATAGACATGTTTTTAATTTTAAATTTACATTTGAGAAAACTCCATTCAGTACAATAACTACGATTTCAGTTTTTCAGTTTATAGAAACAGAAGCATTAATAATGTTCTTAACTATTGATATTATTCTAATTAGGCATTGATATTAAACTTCACCTACATTTTGTTCACAAATTACACATAATTACATATATTTGATCCTTGAAAAGAACTTTTTCTAATCGTGAGGCGAAACTCCCCACAGTTAGTGTTGCCGTGCCCGCAAAACAAAAACGCTGCACACAACCCAAATATATATACTGTGATAAGAAACACAGTATATACCAGAGCTGTAAAACTGTGAAATCATATGAAATTAAAAATCATCAATTTTATGTTATTATGTTTTCATTGAATTTTTCCTTGTTGGGGAATGTGGCTTATAATTTTCCAATTCTACATTCACTCAAAGTAGATACGATTGCACACATTAACATATTCAAAGAAAGATTGAAAAAACTGAATGACGAAACATTAACTTTTAACACTGAATAAGCATTCAGATGAATGCAGCTTTTGCTATGTGTGCACACATTCATTCAGTACCAATCAATCGATATAAATATTCTAAATACACAAAACCCACTGAAAAATACGCAAGGTTGAATTTTATTGAACAGATTTCAAAATTTCAACACGAAAAATAGTTTATTGAGCGTTATCATTAATTTGTTTCACTTAAATTTGTACAAATATTTATAATAAATGAAAATATTAATTAGAGAAATATTTTTCTGCCAAGAATGTCATTATGAAAAATGTTAATTATTAACGATTTTTACATCTCTGTTTCGAAAATTGTCAGCTTTCTAAATAAGTATTACCAATGTACCAATAAAAGGTATGTGCAGAAATTATTACATATGTACATACCTATATATCTACGTTAAAATAAGTAAACAAATTTAAGCGCTTCTACTTCTAACTTTAGATATATACATTTTATTATTTATTTATAAAAATTCTTAATACAAGTTTCTTCGTACTTTTTTCTTCGCTATTGGGTCAAGCATTTAATAAAGATTCTAAAACCTGATTTGTGGGTTTGTGGTGGTTCCTACCATTTACAATAAGTTGCAAATTATCAACTTTTCTCAAAAAAAGATTTAACAAATCTGTGTGCAAACCCCTTTTTATTTTAGTGTGGTAGAATCGAAAAAAATGTGGTAGATTTGAATAAGATGTGGTAGATTTTCCAATTCATATTTTATTGGGTATACATATCGCACACCGTCGTCAAAAGAAGCACAACTCAAAAATTAAATCGGGAAATATAATTGCTAGTGGATCGTACAGATTCCACGCAATTGGTGCAAAAACAAGTATAACATTAGTTTTCTAGTTAGAGAATATAATCATGAAGAAAAGAATATTTTATTTGTATGCAAAAAAATCGACCAAATTATTTTCCCATTGCATAATACTTTAGCAAATATAAATAGGCGTATTTTTGAAATATTAGAAAGTTAAGGCACAGATATATTTAAAGCAAAATTTATGATGTACCTTTTTAAAAATCTATTGATTAATTTTTATATTTCGAATTACAATTGAGTTGAAATTCTAGAGTTATGTGAAAATTGTAAACAAATGTTCTGTCTAAAAATGTGGTAGATTTTAAGCCTTGTGTGGTAGATGTGGTAGACACCCAAATTTAAAAAAAAATACGTGGTTGATCTACCACACATGTGGTAGAAGCTTGCACACTGTTCTAAACGTATGTTTTGAGCAAATTGATGTTTAAAGCTAGCAATATATCCCATGTCCATTTTCCAAAACTATAATAATAAACATGGCAGTTTTTTAGCAATTTGGTTCCTGTAATTAAGGAAATATTGTAGTTTTGGCATTTTTCGAAATTACCATTTTATGAGAGGGACCAGGTTATTGTTCGACTTTTGTATTTTCAATACCCTGCTGCCCTAGATAAAAAAACCCTCGTACAGAATTTGGTTGAGATATCTCAACTTTTGCTAGAGTTATCGTGTACGCAAATAAACGGGCATGGACTAATCATCTTCCCTTTTTATTCTGAGCATTTTTATGTATATATACATACATAAGTAGTACATACGAACATAAATGTATGTATCCATATCGATTAATTTTGGTTGTTCCAAATATACGTTATTTGAAAAAAAGTTATGGTACCCTCTTGCAGAACTGCGTTGTAAATATGTTTAGGAAACATTTAAATTAATAGTTAATTAAAAAAGTTGCTCAAAGTAATGGAACTCCTCAACCCCTTTAAAAAAAAACAGGAACCCTTCTGAAATTTTGTTTTGAAAGTTTTCATATTTGAAAACTGAAAAAAATCACAGTATACAGCAAACCAGCCATTGACAATATGCTTATTTGAAAACTAATACATGAAATGTTGTGAATATATAGGATTTTTTTGTCATTAACCCATAGGCAACAACTGGTGCAAAAGTACCTACAAATGTTTGTTGATATATTTGAAATGTAAATTTGAACAGCAAAATTCGTAAAACAAATTATAATAAAACAAAAATATTGTTAATTACTACGTGGGAGGTGGGCGTGGTTATTGGCAGATTTCGACAAAATTTAACACTAACCTAAATTATACCAAAGGCAACTTCGACACCGACT
Source organism: Rhagoletis zephyria (assembly GCF_001687245.7). Classification (NCBI taxonomy): domain Eukaryota; kingdom Metazoa; phylum Arthropoda; class Insecta; order Diptera; family Tephritidae; genus Rhagoletis; species Rhagoletis zephyria. Next base: position 5,213 of record NW_016157293.1, read on the forward strand.
TTCGTTAAAATAACTAAATTTTGTTCGAGTTAGCGTGTTTACAAACAGAGAGGGCTGAACTAGTTCATCTCGTCATTCTGAATATATGTGTATATACGTACATACATTTTATACGGTTAACAAACGCGCTCGCTTATCTGCATAAACCGTCTTTACTTGCATTAATTCATGCATTATCCTCTTTCAAATGTGAATAATCGGCTGAACAAATACACACAAATTACGTGCATTTGAAAATTGGAGAGTTGTACCATAAGCTAAGTAATACTTCTTTTACCGCCTAATCGATGGGACCATTTTACAAAGTCAGCCCACCATTATTCACTCAAAGTTGTGTTCAGAACACGGTTTACTTATGTAGGAACTGCATCCGGTCATAATTGCTAACGCTTCACGCTTCATTTGCTTGGAATTTCGTGTTTCTCGTTATTTTATTTTATGTGACTTGAAAATATTTTTCACTATAAGAAAATATTTAAATTGGATTTCATTTGGGTTAACGAAAACGACAACTGTGAAAAAATATCAACCAATACATTCAAACAAAATGTCAAATAAGCATGTTTACATTTTTTGTTTTGGCTACCTGGATCACTGTATACTGTGAAAAAAATATTTAGTACAAAAATAATTGTGATAAATCAATTTTGTATATTCTTCTGCGAAAAAATGTCTACAATCGATGATGTATATGTATACATATCAAGATGTGTCTGTTTTGCTCTACAGTTGCGATAAGTTGCTTTGGAATAAATAATATTGCACGAGTCATTGGCTTTGGGTTAGTGGCAGAAAACTTCAATACATAAGTACATATACTTTGAAATAAAATATTTGTTTTTGTTTCAATTCCAGATATGTTAAAACTTTAAAGTATAAAATATATCAACCCTGGGAACAAATTATTGGTACTGAATGGTAAAAAAAAGTGTGCATTCATTCTAAATATACAATCATGTGTGAGTGCGAATGCTGCTGAACATTCACATTCTATACTGAATGGCAATCTAGCATTCAACAACAAAACACAGTTTGTTTGTTTTAAAATATTTTAAGCCACTCAGGAATGAAGTTTTTATTTATACAAACCAACAATCAACATTTTGAAAGGAATACCGAGTGAATGCAGACTATGTTGATTCAATCATTTTACAGCTCTGGTATATACAGTAATAAACGTTTTTGAGTACTCCTCGGCGGTAAAATCTGATCAGGGTTGATATTGAGAAGGAGCATGAATTTTGCTGATTCAGAGCTGCATACAAAATTACTGTGGTATGAAAGGGAACAACAACCGTACTAAGGCAGAGTGGCACAGGTAATTTTGTAAACAAACACTTGTATGATCATTTTAAAAAGATAATTGCTATTTATTTTCCAATATTCACATATCCAGCTTGTAGCCAGAGGTAGTGGCCTGTGAGGCTCACTCAAATCTACTCAACATATTGGAACAGCTCCGGGTAATGGACCACTGAACGTGTTGGCTGAACTTATGACCACCATAACCAACGTAGTCTCCAACCAAATGCGTATCTTAAATTTATACGGTAGCAATTCATAGAGATTGCTATTGTATGTATGTATGATTCATATTTGTGACATTCTATACTTTGATGTTAAGTATTTTTGAGAAGTTCCGCTCAAACCTGGATGTGCTTAATGAGCTGTCTGGGTGGATGCGCTGGCAGGCATTGGAGTCTCTATAACTAAACAAACTTTATTTTTTTTTGGAACGAAGACTTAAATATATTCGGAAATTTAAAGTTTTCCTTGATAACTTCACAAAATTCACGCTTTTTAATAAAAAATACGATCTGAGTTTCCAGTTTATAGAAACACAAGCCGTCGCCTGGGTAAAAGATTGTCGTATGTTACTTTCGGCAGGTTTTGGGAAATCGATGTTAAAAATTCAGTCTCAATTTCTCAAAAGCTGTAAAATCGTTTTTTACCAAAATTTAATGCTTGATTGTACATACTATTTAAAGTATAAAACCACATTTTCTTAAATTTTCAGTAAATCATATAGCTTTTACAGCCACTTTTTTATAAAATCATTTTGTCGTATGTTACATTTTCACGTTAAATGCTGGTCAGCTGTGTGACATACTACAAATCACTCACACAGCAAGTAAGCAAAAGACTGAAATTGTTGAAGTTATTTTTTGCTGCTCCGCAAAAAATGGATTCTAATACACCTGAGATATAAATTATTGAATAAAAATCAACAAAACATTAAACAATTTGTCAATAAGAATTGCCGTAGCACATACGACTATCCATTGTATAGGATTGGTGTGATTTTGTCGTATGTACCATACAATTTGTCACATAAGACAATATTTTAACAAGCAATCAATTTCATCAAACTGTATGAAAATTTTGTCGTATGTGAAATTTTTCGTCACATACAACAAAATGTTGACCGAGTCGCTTGCGAACTTGCAAATATGACAAAATTTTATTCAATATCTCGGAAACTAAATGAGATATCCAAAAACTGATAACACCAATCGAAAGATCTTATTTAAAAAAGTAAAACTACATCTTTAACTAAAAATCGTCAAAATGACGCTTACAACAATCTTTTACCCAGGCGACGAAGCGTTAATTATGTACTTACACATATTTATATATATTTTATCCTCGAAAAGACCTTTTTCTAATAATCAGGCGAAATTCCCCACAGTAAGTGTTACCGAGCGCGCAAAACGAAGATGCTGCACACAACCCAAAAGTACTGCTCGGGGACCAATTGGTGTTAAGCTGCGAAAAGTGTAAAAAATTAACACGGCTTTAATAATATACAGACGTGTTATTCCACGGTCAAATGAAAATGTTATCTGTATCGAGTATAAACCAGTTTGAATTAATAAATAATTTCAATAAGCATTAAAAATATGTGCGTTTATTTGATTAGCTTTAACGTGACACAACAATTATCTATCTCAAAAGGCTGAGCTCTTCTTCTTTTTCTTGTTCTCGTTGTTTTCCTTGTTCTCGTTGTTTTCCTTGTTCTCGTTGTTTTCCTTGCTTCTTGACAGTGTTTCGCTAGAGTTAAGTTAGGGTTGCCCCTGCGCACGAACTTACATCCCACCCCCCGTGAATCACTTTAGGATTCACGAACTTCCAAAACTGCTAATTTGGTTGCGGGACGGCGAAGTACTCCCATAGCTGTCTTTACGTCTACAAAACGCACTTGCCCATCTTTAGCCGGATACACCTTGACGACGATTCCCTTTTGCCAACGCCCCCTTGGCAAAGCAGGGTCACAAATGATGACTATATCATCCACCTGTAGACATTTCGTTGCCTCATGCCACTTCTGCCTATGAAGCAACTGTGGTAAAAATTTTGCGCAATGCGCCACTGCTTCCTTAGACAAATTTTTACATCAACAGGCTGTGGTGTTTGTGTGGAGATGACACACCCAACAAAAAATGGTTAGGTGTCAATGGCTCGTCTTCTAACGTACTGAGTGGAATATCGGTCAATGGACGAGAATTAATAATATTTTCTGATTCAATCAAAGCGCTTTGCAACGTTTCTAATCTCGGTGTCACTTCATGTAGTGTCTTGAGGAGCAATCTTTTTACGATACGGATCAAACACTTCCAACATCTACCTGAGCTCGGGTTAGCTGGGCAATTGAATACCCACTCCACGCCTCGTTTAACAGCCTCGCCCTCTATTTGTTGAACGTCTAATAGTTGTTCGCACTGTTGCAACTCCTTTTGAGCCCCCAGGAAATATTTGCCATTTTCACTTCTAATGCTTACTGGTGTACCACGACGGTTAATGAAATTCCTTAGGCAAATCAGAAACGCATCAGTAGACAGGTCTGCTGCGAGCTCAATGTGTACTGCTCTTACCGTCAGGCTGGTGAAGATAACACCCCATCGCTTCTCATGCCGGCGTCCAATCGTAACTGTCAGTGGCCCGAATAAATCTATGCCTGTGTAGGTAACGGCGCGCACGTAGGGCGTAACGCGATCCTGCGGCAATGGACCCATCAATGGTTGCACCGGTTTAGCCCGATCGAGTTGACATATCGAACAATTCTTCTCTATGTCTTCAGCACTGCACGCACATGAATTATCCAGAACCTCTGGCGCGACGCGTTTATTATTACTGCTCGATTTTGATGGAGATTTTTCTTGTGAAAATGTTGTATTATAAGAAACGAAATAGCGTGTTGCTGGGGCAAAAGAATTGGACGTCTGGCACTAAATGGCAAATATATCGCTTCATAAATCCTTCCTTGCACTCGAATTAACCCATCTTCTGCTTAATATGGCGACAGTGAGTACAACGGACTATCTTTTGTTACTCGTTCATCCGATTTAAGACTTTCGATTTCTTTGGAAAAACATTCCTGTTGTACCAAATGACAAATTAATTTTTCGGCCGTGTCTACTTCCGCGGCTGTTAACGACACTCTCATCTGCTCGTGTGTTTGGTCGCTGTTCCGTGACCGCAATAAGAGGTTTTTAAAACGTAGCAGCCGGGCAACGGTATTCTTGACTTTTATGTATGATGAAAACTTGTTGTAGTCGATTAATCTGTTAGACGGCTTTTGAACTAACAGTTGTGGTTGTACTTCTTTTGCTGACGTGTCAGCCGGCGACCCACTGTCGAATATTGGCCATGCCGTTTCTTCCTATCTTAAAAGATCTGGTCCCTTTAACCATCGACTATTGCAATTAAATTTGGCTGGCGGTTTTGGACGAGTGAGAGACTAGTAGTTCCTACGATTTCGGCAATTCCTTGTACTTTTTATTTGTTGACTGTATCATTTGGCTTAGACGCGGGCCTGGAACAGCGGCTTGTAATTCTAGTCTGGGAACTGACATCAACCTTAAAGGCGCGTTACGTGTTTTTGCGGCCACGAATGCGACATCCCATCCGTCTCCAGTTGCAATACGGAAATACCCAACTACAGCGAATAACATCTGACTAGCATCCACAAACATGTGTAACTGTACGTCTCTGGATGACCCCATGAACGTAGAATATTGACCTGGCACTTTAACTTGCTTAAATTTGTGGAATCCGCGCCACCAAGTTACCCATTTGTCGTTTACCTCATCTGTGATTGCGTCGTCCCAATCGACGTTACTACGCCACACCTCTTGCATCAATATTTTGGAAGCTGCCGTTACCTCAGAGAGCAGCCCGAATGGGTCAAAAACTGACATAATAATACCCAAGAACTCCCTCTTCGTTGGCACTCTAGTCATAGCTAGCACCTACTGTGGGATTCGATGAAATTGAGTATGGAACTCAAACGTGTCATTGCGCACATTCCAAAACATGCCCAACACCTTTTCTGACATGGCTTGCTTTTCCATACTCACGTTGTCATATTTTGCGGCACCCTTCATAGCATGTTGCACTTGATTGGAGTTCGAAATGAAATTCCGTAATTCAAATCCGGCTTCCGCATGTATGGAGACGACTTCACGATAAGTTCTGATGGCTAGTTCGGGATCATCAAAGCTGCATATAAAGTCATCGACATAATGTCTCTCGACAATTGCGCTTACCGCCTCCGGAAACTGTTTCCCAAATCGAAGAGCGTTGTGGTTCTTGATGAACTCTGGACAACAGGGCTAACATGCGGCTCCAAAAATCATCGACGTCATGCAACACTGTTGTATAGCTAAGCTCGAGTCTCTACGCCATAAAAATCGCTGCGCATTTTGGTCTTCCTTACGGATGTTAACTCGCGAAAACATTTCTTTTATATCAGCGGCGACACCAATAGCGCCCTGACGAAACCGGAACAAAATGTTTTGAAGCGACTTTGCTTGTTCAGGCCCTTTTAGAAGACAGGAATTCAACGAAGTGTTTTGGACTTTCGCGGCAGCATCGAAGACGATTGTCAATTTGTCTAGTTTGTACGGACACTGCACGACAAAATGAGGAAGGTACCACATTGGCTGGCTGGTATCAGCCAGCCTCGGCTGACAAAACTTTAGCATACCTTTTATCGAAATATTTTTCCATCTCTTGTCGGTATTCTTGTCCAAACTCAGTATCATCTTTCAACTTTCTTTCAATTCCGTATAGTCGTTTCACGGCAGCTTCGTAACTTTCAGGCAAATTTATTGTATCCCGACTCCACAACAAACCCGTTTCGTAAACCCTATCACCCAACCTTGTCGTAGTTTGCATAATATTCCGAGCTCGCTTGACGTCTTCACTTTCAATTGACAGTTGAACTGGCCCCGTTCCGTATTTATCAGCTGCGAAATACGCATCAACTAATTGATACAACTCTTTTGACGGATTAATTTCGTGGATATGCAAAACTACTAACAATGGCGTGCATGAAAATTTGGTAGGACCTTAGGCAATCCAACCCAGTTTTGTTTTTATGGCTAATGGACTGTCTTCTCTCGCATGAACCGTAGCCATTGTGGCCGTCGAATGCGCGTGGTCCAAGCCGAGAAGCATAGCTGTTGTACGTTGACGTACTCTTCGATCGGTAACGAATCAAAATAACTAAATTCGGATCTCTTAAAAGACTGTGTCGGCAAATTCAACTGCTTGACCGTGTGTACATTTTTCATAGTGAACCTCTCCTTGTCACTACGATTTTCTATTTCTACGTTAACCTTGCGTGACTGTTCAGTCTTTATTTTTTCGTCGTTCCACTGAAGGGTTAAGGTGTGTGCCTGTCCCTTTAGCCCCAATTTGTTCGCCCCACATTTTTGTCTATCATTGATAAGGTCGATCCCTCATCGACCATGGCAAAAATTTCAAGCTCCCCATTTGGCCCATACACATTGACCGGCAACACTTTAAATAGGTGGCTAGCTTCACGTTGGGTGTCGAGCAATTTAAAACTGGCTGTGCTGATTCACTTGGTGGCGTTTGTTCTACCCTAACCTCATGTAGACTGGCATGATGGAAACGTCGACATTCACCAACCCCACATGGTTTCTTCGAGCGACAGCTAGATACATTATGACCTTTGTGTAGGCAAGCAAAGCATATTTTCTCTTTCTTGATTATATCCCCACCGATCTTTCACACTAAGAGAATGATGGAACCTCTGACAGTTGGCGATCGCATGAGCCCTATGGCAACAATAACATTCCATCGGCTTCTCAGTAGTGTTCTCGTTGACATGCATAACTCGTCGTGGCGGTTGAGCATTAGCTTTTGTAATCGAAGTTGACGTTGTTGATATTATAGTAACGACTCGAGCTAACTCAGTTAACCAAGTTGCGAAATCGTTGATTGCTGGGTAAGGCTTAATGGTCATGGCTTGACGTGCCCACTCATACTGCTTACTTGCTGGCAATTTACTAACCACTTGTTCCAGCAACAACGATTGTTGAGATGCTGCTCACACTTAGCAGATTTTAAAAAGGCGACAACATTACGAACATTTGTAGAAAAGGCTATGATCTGCTCCAATTTACTCTCTGAAATTGCTGGGAAACTTTGCAGCTTACTTAGTTGACAACGAATTAATTGGTCAGACCTACCGAATCTAAATTCCAATTCTTCTATTGCTTGTGGAACACCCTCTGGATAGATCAACATTGATGCTACGGCTTCTTTGGCTGCACCTACTAAACACTTGTGCAACCGCATTAAATTTTGCCTATTGTTGTAGTTGAAGACTTCTGTGCTGTTTTTGAAGTTGACATAGAACAGAGGCCAATCTTCGGCGCTTCCGGAAAACGTGGGTAGATCATATAATTTTAGCGGCGCCGTTTCCATTACTCTGGTTTCACTGTTGTTCACTGGTGGCGTGGGATTCTCTCGAGTCTGCAACGGCAATACGTCTGCTAGTATTTGCTGACGAAGATTATTGAGTTCCCTCTGTTGCTCCTCACTGTTGTGTCGAATTTCATCTATTGAGGTCTTTAGTGATCTCTGTTGCTCCGGCTCTGGCCTTTGTACATTTTCCGTCATGATACTGCTATTTTCTTCAACTGGCTGTTGTTGCTGACCACTTCTCAAAAAGTAATTATTTGGCATGCGCTCTCCCTCCTACAGCACGATGCAAGGCACGATGGAAAAATTCTTCGCGCGACACAAGCACAAAAATGGCGGGCTGTGCAAATTTTCAAGTAACGGCGTCGAGCTTTCTGGAATCTCCCGACAGCAGAAGCAATGATGTCAAGAAAACGTGTAAAAAATGAACTCGACTTTAAAAATATACAGACGTGTTATTCCACGGTCAAATGAAAATGCTATCTGTATCGAGTATAAACCAGCTTGAATTAATAAATAATTTCAATAAGCATTAAAAATATGTGCGTTTATTTCATTAGCTTTAACGTGACACAACAATTATCTATCTCAAAAGGCTGAGCTCTCCTTCTTTTTCTTGTTCTCGTTGTTTTCCTCGTCTCGTTGTTTTCCTTGTTTCTTGACAGTGTTTCGACTTGCTTCTGCTCGCTGCACTAACTTTAGGTTCATTCCTTATCTTTTTGGACTAAAATCTGAAAAATGTCAAAATGCCAGAGCGTAAGCACAATGCGCTCACTAAAAGTAAAGGAACGCAAAAAAACACATTTTTAGTTCAAAGAATGGCAAGAACAAAGCTAACGTCAAATAAGAATGGAAATGTATGTATGTACAAAACACATTCACACAAGAACAAGCACAATAAACACTTACTATATCAATTATTTTTGGCCTCCTTCCAATTTCAATTCACTTTTTTTACTTTTTACTTTTTCTTCTGACTAAATCTGACTACTTCGGACTGATGAGAGTCACTCTCACTGGGTGTTGCTCTCTCATTTTAGCTGTCATTTCCGAGTTAAGAAACGCTTTTTGGACTAAATCTGACTACTTCGGACTTTTTCTGACTATTTCTGGGAGATAAGGAACGCTCCTATTATTCGCTAGAGTTAAGTTAGGGTTGCCCTTGCACACGAACTTACATAAATGGGGTGTACACAGTTCGTTCCAAATAGTGTCTGAAAATGTAGACGTCTACATTTTAAGACGTTTTCTAACCGTAAAATCTATGGTGTTGTTGTTTCCCATACAAAATTGGAAAACGACGCCGTCTACATTTTGTCACACTCAAAGGTATGTTTTTTACGCGTCTACATTTTGCAACCTCGCAGCAGGGTTGCATTATGGCAATACTAATCACATTTTTTTTATTTATTGGGCACGTTTTCTGTATTTGCATTTAATTTGAGCGCAATTTCTGATGAAAAGAAACAAATCAAGGAAAAGAAATAACAAATATTAGGAATTGGTAATTAAGTTAAATAATTACAATTTTTCAGAAACAAAATCGAAAGGCGACATATAAAAAAGCACGCAAAGAAGAAATGTCTGGCAACACCAGCAAAGTTTTGAGACGATTTTGCGACGACTGCTAGAAAGGGGTGCTCACAGTTTGATGCTAAAGATGTCTCAAAATGTAGACGTCTACATTTTCAGACACAATTTGGAACGAACTGTGAACACCCCAAAAGGTTTCTTACGGTATATACTGTGATAAGAAATAAGGGCCCTGTCACACGGTCAGTATTTATTGACATGATCCAAGTATCGCGATATTTATTGACGGTGTAGCATGCAATATTGATGAATCGTGATCCATATCGCAAAATTTCTAAAAATTTGGAAATCTAGATCGCGGACCGCAATACCGTCAATAAATATTGAACGTGTAGCACTTTCAAAACGCGGTCCATACATTTCGTCCGTACATCTTTTACTCTCATAATGCGAACATCGGCTCTGCCTTCGCTCTNTGAACGTGTAGCACTTTCAAAACGCGGTCCATACATTTCGTCCGTACATCTTTTACTCTCATAATGCGAACATCGGCTCTGCCTTCACTCTCGGGGCTTAAAATCTTTCAATACAAATAGAACAAATTTTAATTAACATTGGAAACTTTAAAATAATTGTGGAATTCATTATCTGTAAATTATACGGTTGTACAAAATAAAAATATTGTGAGTGAGAACCGAATTAGAAAGAGTGTCAGTCCATTGGACATTGTGTAAGATGAAATCCCCCAATATGCACAAATTACTATCTGATGGATCATTTAATGCGAGCGAGACAATATTATCCACATGCATTTTATATAGATCAAAGTTGCTATTTGGTGGGATATAAGAAGTAATTAGATATAGGCATCTACATCTAAAAGGGTCTCTTAAGCGCACACACAGTTGGTCAAGCAAAGAATCGTCATTGTTGAGTGTAACCAAGTAAGCGCGAAATTTACGTCGAACAGCTATAAGGACACCTCCACCTCTGCGGGAACCAGTCTTAGAAGGATCCCTGTCTTTACGAAAAACGTCGAATATATTAGGATCAAAGAACTCACTATCATGAAACTCCGAATGCAGCCAAGTTTCCACAATGACGAATATGTCATAGTCCATCTGGGCACTGAAGGAACTAACAATATTAGATTTCGTTCTTAAACCTGATATGTTCTGAAAATATATATTTAGACCAGAGGCCTTATCAGAGGGAGACTGGTGGCTTTTCTGACCAGTAAGATCATTAGTTTGAACACTTTCAATTATGGGCTGGGTGTCTTGGACCCCCGCTTTTGGAAAAAATGAAACGGCTTGATTCTTACATCCCTCGGCCACACTGAAGCATTAAGTACTACGTCATGATACATTGTAGGCACGCCAAGCTTAAAATTGATTCGCTTTAGAGTACTAGAGTGGTTTTTCTTTACTAGTTTGTAGCATAAGAGTTCCGCAGCATTGATGCCGGTATGTTTAGATACATACTTAGTAATATCTTCCTCAGTAACAGATGGCAAAAAAGATGACAGATGAAACCAAGAGTTAGGTATAGCAACGTTGAGATCGGTGTTAGTATTAGAACCAAATATGACAGCTGACTTCTTATGTTTACGCCTTCCCACTTCAATCCACTCAGCATTATTCGCATCGATAATGGTATTCGCAGCTGCATTACTAATATATTTTTAGCGGCCACACCGGCAACAGCTGAGGTCTCAGCAGAGTCACCATCAACAAAGGCATCAACATTTGGCAGATTAGAAAGAGAGATATCCACACCTATTTGATTGCGAATGGCACCGGTAAGCGAATTCGGTGATAACATTTCAGCATTAGTCCCATGCACAATGGCTACGTCGGCAGAGATGCCAGCATCGGCAGAAGGTTGGTGCGAGTTCTCAGCGTCAGTAACAGAAAGCTGAGGAGCATTCAAACTCTTGGTACTTTGCTGCGTTTGCTTAGAATGATTACGCTGGCATTTTTTGAGACTGTTCGATGAATTAGAGTTGGTAGTAGATGTTGTTTTCGTAGCTGTATTATTGAGAACAGCGCCAGCTAATGCAGCAGCACCACTGAGCGACGTAGGAGCATTAGAAGAACTAAATGGCTTCGTCTTAATCGCTGGTTTAGTGGTAGCAGTTTCTGTGTTCGAAACAGCGGAGACCGGTGACGAAACAGCAGGTGAGGAAGAATGCGAAACTGCAGGCAGAGCGCAAGCATACGAAGAGTTTTTATTTCCGATGTAAGTAACGATATGCTAGCATCTCTATTGTTGAGTTTAGCATGCAGTGAAAGAGTTTGTGCATGAAGGGCATCGAACTTTTGCATTAGCTGCTTATTATCATCGTGCAAAGCATCAACCAATGATAACACACGGGCATTCTCACTTCTAAGGGAGGCAATTTCTTTAAACACTGTAAGCAAGGTAATTTGCTGCTTGTTATTGAGATCGTTTGAGCTTCCGAATGATTTTTGAGAGTCAGACGAGGCTGAGTTAATAACGTTCTCAGCCGAGGCTGCGGATGGTGGAGGCGAGCGATTAGATCTACGGCGCTCATCCAGGCAAAGTTTGCAAAAGAACGGCTTGTCAGCCGAAAGTAGAAAGTCAAGATCAGCCGGCATAACACCAACACAGTCTAAATGAAAAAACGCCTTGCAATTCGCACATAGCACCTTTGGTTGGTTTCGATCAACCTTTTGACCGCACAAGCAAGGCATATTAATTTTTAGAATTTAAGCAATGAACAATTTTATTGTGAATAAATCACTTTGTTAGGAGTCACTGTCTCAATGTATGCACCATACCAGCACCGATAGATAAAAGTTACTTGGATTATTAGTAAATTAGCGCACAAAGCGGAGCGATGAGAAAACACGTCCGAACTGTAACACGTTTCAAGCGAAACATGAACATGTACTCAGTGTTGCCAGGTCTTCGGCATGAGAAAACGTCGCTTTTGGTATGAAAAAACGTCATTTCCTACCCAAAAACGTCTTTTTCAATTGAAGGTACAAAAATTTTTTCTTATTAAACGTTTATTCTATACAAAGGTACATATCGAGCCCTAGCCGCCAAAATAACGTAAGCGACATTTTTCAAAATTTTCTTTTTGATGCAGAAATATTCCTAGAGTATTTAGATGCATTTCTGCATAAAAAGGAAAATTTTGTCGCTTACGTTTTTTTGGCGGTTAGGGCTCGATATGTACGTAATGTATATTAAAAAGTCATTTCGACAGAGCACATTTAAAATTCATTGTAAAATGGTCGTTAATATAAAAATCATTTTATGCATACACTTGTGATCAGCTGATTAAGTCATCAATATTTTGATCGATTTTGGCTGTTTCTCTTTCGTTTATTTAATGTTTATTATTTTTCCGTAAAAGCCAACAAACAAAATATAAATCCACAAAAATTGTGCAAAAATTATAAACAATTTGCAAATTTTCAGCTAGATTTTCAACTTTTTATTCAGAGTTTTTAGATTTTTTTGAGTATGCAGTTTGATAGCCCATTAGATTTCAGGGCAATAAAGTGCAAGTTTAAAGGAGCTAAATAATCGCGTTGATTTTTAATAATTTTTTTTTTCTCGTAGGCATTTGGTTAGGGGCTCGGTTGTCGAAAATGCTAAATTACGTTCTGCTAAGAAGGAGCATAGCAATAGGTCCATTCAATATCAAAAAATTGTTACGAATTGTTGCTAGTACTTGCAAGTTTTTACTGGGAATGCATTCAATAACCCAAAATATTTGCAAGAGGCAGCGAATTCGAGAGCGTAACAACCCGAGAGAGCTGCAAATTCTTGCAAGTAAAAATTTTACTAGCAGGAATTTGCAGGAGTCAAAAAGTAAGGTTATGTTTCAAATTCAAATGTAAACAAACTGTTTAAGAGGATGATTTGATGAAACATAATTAGTGAAATGAAAATATGGACGAAAAATTTAAATCTATTGTATATTTTTTTATTTTTATGACGATGGGAACTATTCCCAATTAAAAAGAAAATTGCGCGCCAAAACTTAACATTCAGAAAGTGTCAAAATGGCTTAAGTTGCAAGCTTTTACTAGTTTTGCGTTCAATAACTTTTTCTGAAAAATTTCTCTTGCTCTAAATTTTACTCTCTATTTTTCTTTTACGCTCTCGCTGCAAGTACTTACTGGAAAAGTTATTGAATGCACCTAATATTTCAGTCTTTTTTGTGTTCATTACATTTTCAATGAAGTCTTCAAAAAGTCGCCTGAAGACGCTGATGTAATGTTAATGCCTCTTATTTTTATTTTCCTTTACTTTACTTTACAATTCACTTTAAGTTGGTTTTGTCATAGCTAATTAAAAGTGAGGTATTAATCGAAATCTCGCCAAAAAGCTAACTATAAGTTGGTTAGTTTTAACAATTGATAATTTTCCACTGCAGGGTAATCATAGAAAAGAAGATTGCGCCCTGCTGTGATGATGAGTAAATTTACCACAATGAGGAAGAATATAACAATTAAGTGAAAAAATTTTATTTTTACAAATTTAGTGAGCAGTAACGCGTTTCAAGAACGATATTTCAGACAAATCGTTAATGAACAACTATTTTTCCTTCCCGTCTGCTTTGGTTTTGGCAAAAAAGTTGATAAGCTCCTGACGGCGATCAAGTCATTTCAACTATAAAATAATATTATTTGCAAGAACCATGCACTAAAATTGTAACTAATTTTTTATTATTTATTAATTCCTTCTTGATATTCAGCAATAACAAGATGGAAAAAAATTATAAACCAAAATTAGTAATATTTTTATGAATGTAGTTATAAAAGTTCACAGAGGAAACGCCGGAAAACAATGTATTGGCAACAACATAAAATGTATGGCGATTTAGATGTCAACAGAATAATAACTACGATAAAGAAGCATGAGAGAAGTGTGCGAGAAACGGTCAACAAATTTCTTATAAAATATTTTGATTTTTGCTGGGTGTAAATGAAAACTCAATGAGTATTAAGGAAAAGAAAAATTTGAAAATAATAATGGTAAAGACTCAAGATATTAAAAAGAATGAAATAAAAAGAGGGTGCACAAAAACTTTAGTTAAATGTTTTCCCCAAATTCTTAAAAAGTAAGCAAATCGATTTTTTTAATGTTACTTTACATCTATTTTCTTTTTTATGAATAAGGTCATAA
>NW_016157293.1:21197-31299 GCF_001687245.7 Rhagoletis zephyria
GGCACGTCCGCTGTTTGGCAGGCACGTCCGCTGTTAGAAAGAGAATAGACAAAAAGGGGCATAGGATTCCATACTTGTAAGTATATACGATGGTTATGAGCCAGCACACTGTGCCAGTATAAAAACAATAACGACTAGAAATTTATATCTAAACTTGTTTATACAGATATGAAAAATAATTAGGAAGGAAAAATAAACAAAATTTAGCTGCAGCAACTGCTATTACATGAATGCTGTAATATATGTACATATATACATATGTATGCGCAGAGGTTTGTATATAAATATGCAACAGTATTTGAAATGAATTCCTTGCTGACATGGCTCTAAAGTAAGCTCATTAATAGATTTGAAGAATAAAGCCAGTAAGAGTCACAGAACAGAATACAATGAGACTCCGAAAGTAGGCGTTTATCAGGCCAATAAGAGTCATTTAAGAGCTTCAAAAATAGTCCAAAATGAGCCGTATATGAGGCCAATAAGAGTCCAATATGACCCATATTGAGGCTCATTTGATGTATGAATTTAAGCTCTTATAGGTCGACCTTCGCAGGAAGGGAAACACCCTCATTTCGGACTCTTAAATGAGCTCATTATGAGCACAAAGGCTCCGAAATGGGACTCCTTAAAGACTCATTTATGACTCCAAATGTTTGCTGGGTTATAATGTCTGTTTTTATGCAGGATACAGCGAATACACAGAAGCGCACTTTCCACTAAATTTACACATTAGGTGCGTTCGCGTAGCTGTTAATTGTTCAAGTTTAACCAAAACTTACAGGTTTTTGCGTTCGCGTACGCAAAAAACTTGCAAAGTAGGGGAAATTGAGAGAGCAAAGTGACATTTCATTTTGAGGGGAAGCTGTTAGTTTCTGTTGGAAAAATTTTTGCCAACAGCAATTTGCCAACAGGGAAACAGCTGATCAAAAACAGCTGGTTGGCATTTACGCAAATCACAAAATTGAATTTGATGGTTTGGAAGATAAAAATTACAAAATGCGACTAATTAAACTTGTAAGAAATAAGTAGTTATTTGTTTAATCAATAAATTGTGTCAGTATAACACTTTGCGACGACTTTTCGTACGTTTTAAATTTTACACTTTTGTATGTAAACAAAAATTATATCAGCTGTTCGTCTAACTTGCAAGTTTCTGCAAATTTTCTGTTCGCGTACTATTTTGGATATTTTTCTCTTGTGAGAGAACAGATGACATTTCGCCGGAATTTGGCAGTTGGTTGGTTTCTGCTGGAGATTTTAAACGAACGCACCTATTATTTACACTCAGTATATGTGCAGTTATGCCGAATTGCCACTAGGCATTGAAATGACAAAATATGTATGCCATTTAAAAAAATGCCATGTGGAAATGAAATTAATGACAATTTTTTTAATGTAATGACACGATTGTTCTTTAAGGTAAGACCGCACTAAGCGACGCGACACTGCAGCATTCCCACGACAGCCGGTTCTACGTACCGGAATGACTCGCGTTTTACCCGACCAAGGGCTGTTGTTTCGGCGATCTAACCCCGTTTAGGTCGGCGAAGTATCTCAGAAGTTGTTCGTCCATAGGGCTACATTCACTACGTATTCTTCTACTCAGGGCTGGCATCGAGTCAAACCCAGGGCCAGAAATCTACACCTGCTGTGTATGCCGGAGACGACTACACCACAACTCCACCTCAGTCAAGTGTAATTCCGGCGAGGGGTGGAGTCACCTTAGATTCTGCTCGGGACTACGGACACATCGACAGTGGTCCCCCCCTGTTGCTCAAACAGAGCAGCCTCCACGGCTAACCTCAGTCCACCCGAGCAGCCTCACACAGTCACCACAACACAACAACATAACAACACCACAGACCATACCACAGCCACGACAGACTACATACCACACACAACCGCACCACCACCCACACGCCGCCGCTTCCCCCTACAATCTGGACGGTATGTCAGACCAGGATATTCCGTAATGTGACATCAGTCAAGTGCAACACCTGCCTTGGCTGGTGCCACTTTAGGGCATGCTCAGGTCTGCGTACCACGCGAGATTGGACTGGGAACTTCGAGGGCCCGTGTTGCGCTGCTCGGTCGCAGACCCCATTTGCGACGCCCCCCGCCACCACCACAGGGCGGCAATCACCACAGCAGCACACACAGCCAACGGCGGCAAGAACATACACTTCACTTACACCCCACATCACGACACGTCTCCCGAACCACATGAAGCTCCTTCAATTTAACTGTAACGGGCTACAGAGCAAGATTGAGGAGATAACCGTCTTCATGTGTCGGCATGGTATATTAATAGCTGCGGTCCAAGAGACGAAGTTGCACAGCAATTCAACTTTGTTGAATTGCGCCGGGTACAACGTGCACCGTCGAGATCGCGAGCGAGATAATGGTGGTGGCTTAGCGTTCATCACGCACCACACCGTGCAGTATCGTCTTATCGAAGCAGACATCGACCGCAGGGATACCACCCTAGAATGTCAGGGCATCGCTATCCGGTCAGGCGATGTCGAGCTCGAAATATTTAACATATACATACCCCCTGTCACCTGCTGCCCGGCAGGATATCACCCTGATATAGGTGCGCTCCTCAGAGGTGAAAACCGTATGGTAGTAGGTGACTTTAATGCGCACCACGATCTTTGGCACTCAAGCCTGTCAAACGATCGTAGGGGAACAGACTTGGCTGAGCAGATAGACGATTCGACATTCTGCACAATGAACGACGACGCACCCACCAGGATTATGGGTAACTGCAGTAGCTCGCCAGACATCACAATAGTCAGCGCTGGTCTGATAAACAGCATAACATGGCGACCTATGCTGACTCTAGCATCAGACCACCTACCCATAGTCATCTCGATAGATAAACCAACCGACTTTGCCTCCGCCAAACACCGGACCTATATCAACTTTTCTAAAGCTGATTGGAAAGGTTACGCGGAGTTTACCGAAAACACCTTCACAGCGCTCCCCACACCAACCGACGTCCATCTCGGTGAACGTAAGTTCCGCAGGGCTGTCACTGCTGCTGCAGCTCGCTTCATACCGGCAGGATGTATATCGGACCCACGTCCAAACTTCCCTGCCGAAGCGGCTGTTCTAGCCGATGAGCGTGATAGCCTTCGTCAGGCCGATCCCGGAGATCCCCGTATCAGGGATCTCAACGCGGAGATTCGGCAACTTGTAAACGTACATAAGCGGAAGAAGTGGGAGGAGCATCTGAAGACTTGTAATTTCACCTCTGGTGTGAGCAAGCTTTGGTCAACCGTGAGGTCATTGTCTAATCCGACGAAGCACGACGACAGAGTCGAAATTTCCTTCGGCGACCATGCTTCGTCGGACCCGGAGCGATGCGCGAGCTATTTTAGCCGGCAGTTCATACTGCATCCTCCGGTGGACAAAGCCAAGCGTCGAGTGACCAGAAGGCTGCACAAACTGCCAACAAATTGTGCCCCCCTTGCTTTCACTTGCGGTGAAGTTCAGGTGGCCATCGGGAAGGCGAAAGCCTCCAAAGCCATGGGTCCCGACGGAATATGCATGCTGATGCTGAAAAATTTGGGTCCTGCGGGGGTAGCGTACCTAACGGAGGTCCTCAACTTGTCAATGGCCACTCTCATCATCCCAGACATCTGGAAGGTGGGGAGAGTGGTCCCACTGCTCAAACCGGGGAAACCTGCCAACAAAGGAGATTCGTATCGTCCGATTACACTCCTTTCCCCGGTAGCGAAGACACTCGAGGCCTTGCTACTCCCGTACTTCACAAACCACCTGACCCCAGCGAAGCATCAGCATGGTTTCCGTAAAGTGCACAGTACAACAACAGCACTTAACGCCATAAACACTCAGATAACTCGTGGCCTTAACCGTAACCGTCCCTGTGAGAGAACGATTCTAGTAGCGTTGGACTTGTCAAAGGCGTTTGACACCGTCTGCCATTCCACGCTACTAGAAGATATAGAGGCCTCCTCTCTCCCACAGAGGCTCAAACGGTGGTCGGCAAATTATCTGAGTGGTCGACATTCGTCGGTAATGTTTAGAGACAAAACGAGTAAGCAGCGAAAAATAAAACAGGGGGTTCCTCAGGGTGGTGTCCTTTCCCCGCTACTGTTTAACTTTTATATTTCAAAGCTCCCTCAACCACCAGAGGGAGTCTCGATTGTCTCCTATGCCGACGACTGCTCGATCATGGCGACTGGGAATGGAATTGATGACCTGTGTTTGAAAGTAAACGGCTATCTCTCCGAACTTTCTCGCTTCTTCACTGCAAAGTGTCTAGCCCTCTCCCCTACGAAATCCTCCGCGACCCTGTTCACAACCTGGACGAAGGAGGTCAGGCTACCGCTGGGGATTCACGTCGATGACACACCAATTCCGACGGTGAATAACCCCAAAATACTCGGAGTAACATTCGACAGCCTGCTCTCCTTCTCTGCGCACTCAACCGCTATTGTCAATAAAG
Source organism: Rhagoletis zephyria (assembly GCF_001687245.7). Lineage (NCBI taxonomy): Eukaryota > Metazoa > Arthropoda > Insecta > Diptera > Tephritidae > Rhagoletis > Rhagoletis zephyria. The sequence goes on from NW_016157293.1 coordinate 25,672, forward strand.
TACAGAGCCGCAACAAGGTCCTCAAGTCGCTAGCCGGCAGTACTTGGGGCAAAGACAAAGAAACGTTGCTGGCAACATACAAGGCAATAGGCCGGCCGGTTTTGAACTACGCGGCGCCGGTGTGGTCGCCGGGGACTAGTAGGACGCAGTGGACGAAGCTACAGACTGCACAGAACACCGCATTCAGGACAGCGACAGGATGCCTCCTGATGTCGCCCGAAAACCATCTCTACGGCGAGGCTCAAATGCTCCGCGTAAAGGAGCACAACATAATGCTCTGCAAGCAGTTCCTGATCGGGAGCCACAGAAGTGGCCACCCAAACAGACAGCTGCTTGCAGAGGAGCCCTCGCCTAGGCACGTCAGGAGGCATCTATATGAACTGACGGACGAAGTCCAGAGGTTCATCAAGCAACCTCTGGACCCGACAGCTTACCGACAGGCCCTGAACGGCATTCACAGGGAGTCAGTCTCGAGTTATGTAGACTCTAGACCTGTGAATGCCGTTCTAGGCATACCGCCCCGGCACAGACGAGACGGAGCTTCATCTGCCTCGGGAGACTCGTACGACACCAGCACAACTTCGCTCCGGCTACTGCAGCAGGTTAAACTCCTACCTGAGTAGACTGAATGAGGATGTGCCAAATGAATGTCCGGCATGCGGAGAGATCCAACATGACTCGAAACATCTCTTCGCATGCCCGGAAAACCCGACAACCCTAACGGCCTTGTCCCTGTGGACCAACCCCACAGAAGCTGCACGCTTCCTAGGGCTGCCGTTAGTAGAACTTGACGACAACGACTGAGATACCAACCGTCCTGGGCGGGGTTGTTGTAGCCGCTACAACAACAACAACAACAACGCGACACTGCAGCGGCACTACGCGACACGGCGCGACACTTTTTGGTATATCGCACTGAAACTGCAGCGGCGCGACAATTCGCTGCAAATGTTTTTATTTATTTGTGTCAAAACCTTCAAACAAGATGGATGCCAGTGACGCTGATGTAATGTTAATGCCTTTTATTTTTATTTTTCTTGCGAATTCTCAAATATTATGTTTCTTTGCATACAATTTTCTTCTTGAATGATATGCATGTGAATATTCACTCAAAATTGGAAATCCAATTACTTCAAGTTGAAAATATAGTACGAAATGTTATGTCGTTCCGCTAGGAATACCGCACTATGCGGCACCGGAACTGCGCGACACCACGCGGCGCGACATTTTTGCCTAGTTGGTCAACTTTGCCGCGCAGCGTTTGCATGTATTCTTATGGAGCATACCGCACTACGCTGCAGCGGAGCTACGCAACATGCACCCACTTCTAAGCAAGGGTCTACACATTACTTTAACACCCACTTTTGTAATTTTTGATCACTAATTTATTTACAAATTGGGTTTGAAAAATGCCTTTTTTTGTAAAATTCGGAAATTAGCGTACATTTATCACTCCTATTCTCCTTAAAGCAGCCACTTCACCAATATATTTTTATATTTCCCTTCACTTTACACTTTACTCGATTAGTTATAACTTTCTTTATGACTTTAATATTATGTTAATATGTTATTAATTATAACATTTTCAATGAAGTCTTCAAAAAGTCGCCTACTTTTTTCTGACGTTTTATGCTGCACAGCTTTTTTGATGCTTTTGCGAGCGTGCCTGCTGCAAAAGATCGGCTCTTCGTGAATTGGCTTTTAATGTGCAATTGCAAACATTACAGCAAGCCTCGTAGCCTCAAGTGTTTACACAACAACACAAGAATACGGGATCCTTAGACTGCTTTTACACATCGCTCGCATGTTGAAGAGAGGGGTGAGAAGAAAAGGGACGAGTACACATGCGTCTGTACCGTCAAGTCGTTTCAGCTTTCTTGCTTTGCTTTTGGTATTTTCGTTGCTTTCCATTTAAAGAACCAAAAACTTGAATTCAACAGAATTGAAACGTGTAAAAGCAAATAGAAAACGCAAAAGAGAATGAGCAAGAATTGCTTTCAAGTACTTGAAACATGTAAATCGGGTGTTAGTCCAAGAATCCAAAAAAAATCTTTTGAAGCAGCTGCAGCAAAACACAAAGATTGTAAAGATTTATTAAGAAAATAATTCAAAATCAGTTCTACTTATGAGCTTTAGTAACAAAGAAAAATTACTGGGAAGTTAAAAAACATAATTTTTTACAAAAAAAAAACGTCCAAACGTCAACAGGGTACAAAAAACGTCCAAATGACGTTAAAAACGTCAACCTGGCAACGCTGCATGTAGCATTCGTGCGTGATCCATCAATCCATCAATATGAGCTGTGTTTTCGTATTCTCCAGCAAAAAATATCCAGTAACTTGCCAGTAACCAAATTTCGGAGAGTAAGCCAATATTTACTGCTAGTGAGTGAAATATACAAGAAAGTACGAAAACGCAAAACCAGCACGAAGTTGCTAGTTTTATGAACAGCTGATTAATTTGTTATTTTTCGATGCAATTTTCTTTGAAAACTAGTATTTTCCACCTTATTATAAATTTAAATGGGTTTATTTTGTCAATTGCAACTCTAAAAGCACCACAAACAATTATTTTGTTAATGTGAATTACATTAAGCATCATGCCATCAGCTGTTTTTCTTATGCAGTGTTTTTGCTGCATTTAAAATGCAACATTTAGCACTTTCGAACATATGTTTTCGAAGAGCGTTCATGCTATCGCATTTAGAAAATGTACATTTACGCGAGATCGAAATCGTATGCTTTTGACAAACAGCCGTGTTCCAGTCGCTTATTCAGATCCGTATATATTACGAACAACTCTCACGCAGAAGATAATGTGCAAAAACCCTACTGAAAAGGAAAAAATAAATTTTAAACCAAAAGTTCAATACAAAAACTTGAATTGTTTTAACGATAACCGAACATTTTTTTTGTATATATTCATTTGTCGATGCTGTCAATTGAAATTTCCTCACTTAATTAGGAAACAAAACAAACAGAGTTGATCACAAAAAGTGATACAGATTTCTATCAGCATCACATCGATGTTGAATTTGCTTAAATTTTCTTTATCCAAATAATGTAAACAAATAAATGAAATCTCGATCGGCGATCACTGAAACGCAGCTAGTCACTGTATACTCGAAAAAGCAATGTTGCCACTTTTTCTCATTAAACCATGTTCCAATCGTGGAAATTTTGGAAGATCACAGGGTTGCTTTTAGCATTTAGATTCTTAATGCAAAAATGGAGTTGCATTTAGGTGGCGAATTTTGTATGGATAAATGTACATTAAGAGTAGCATTTAGAGCTAAATGCGCTAAATGTGCTTTTACGCGTAAGCAAAAACAGCCCATTACTAGCAAATAGTTGCTAGTAAAAATTTATCCAGTAAAACTTGCTAGTTCAGCTGTCATTTTTGCTCTCTCAATTTCCCCTCTTTTGCTAGTTTCTTGCAAGTTTTTGCGTACGAAAACGACATCCAGTCAAAAAACAGAAAATTAGTACTGGATGTACTGGATAGTGCGTACGCGAACAGGGCTATGGATCGCGATCCAAATGTCGTGATAATTACTGACCGTGTGACAGAGCCCTAAGAATTAAAATTTTGTAAAATACAATACAATCCGGAATAGTGGAGCAAACTATTAATTACAGCATAACATTAATATATGATTTGTTTGCTGACGTAAATTCAAGGGTTATCTGTAAATCTTACCCGTGGTTTAATAAGAGAAATGAGAACATTAAAAATCCTAAATTCAGAACAAAATTCCGTAGTATGTACGGTAGGATTGGAAGATTTAAGCGTTATATTAGACTGGTCTCATAGCAAATTGCTCCAGATGCAGAGGTTTCTCAACTGTTACAAGAAGATAAGCCTTGTAGCACCAATGTGCTGCAGAAGCAAACATTGAACTAAAGTCGCAGGTCCCACTAGTGTTTTTTTAATAACTGGTTATAGTGACCTTAAAACTATGAAATTAAGTGACACTGGAAGTGATTTCGCAGGATTTGCATCGCTGGAAAGCTCAAAAGGAAATAATTCAGAAAGACAATACGCAACAAAGAAAAATATCAGTTATTCGGGCATAAAAAATATAAAGTTTCAACAAGAGAAACAAAAAGGCCAGTCCATGAATTTATTGTACGAAAGTTTGGGCAATGAATTTGGAGTTGGTGCAGCTGCAAATAAACGTAGGAACCTGTCAAAAGAATCGCAAATGCTTGGTAAGAACTTTTATATTAGCTGATGGATACAAGTTACTCGGGTGGGCTTTAAATTGGTAACCCCGGAGTACAGCATTAAGGAAAATATGGGAGGAAACGGAGGGTCTAATAGTTCCCTGTATGTAGTTTCAAAGCGCGCAACCTTATAGTTTTTAAGGAATTTGCTGTTAAAGTTTGTAATTTTAACCAATTTGTATGGCACTATTTTACAATGTATAATAGTGGAATTCGCTCTTTTACGTATTCGTTGTATGTGTAATTGTAACTGCATGAGCGTATGATTTGTTGTTGCTAGCGGTACATCAAATACACATGCAACAACAGGATACAGGAGAATTCTATTTCGTAAGGGTTATAATCCTAACAGGCTAACCTAATATTCACGCACGCCGCCAACATTCCCACGACAGCCGGTTCTACGTACCGGAATGACTCGGGTTTCACCCGACCAAGGGCTGTTGTTTCGGCGATCTAACCCCGTTTAAGTCGGCGAAGTGTCTCAGAAGTTGTCCGTCCATAGGGCAACATTCACTACGCATTCTCCTACTCAGGGCTGGCATCGAGTCAAACCCTGGGCCAGAAATATACACCTGCTGTGTATGCCGAAGACGTTTACACCACAACTCCACCTCAGTCAAGTGTAATGCCTGCGAGGGGTGGAGTCACCTCAGGGTCTGCTCGGGACTACGGACACACAGACAGTGGACCACGTCGTACGTGGCCCCCTGTTGCTCAAACAGAGCAGCCTCCACGGCAAACCATAGTCCGCCCGTGCAGCCCCACACACTCACACAGCAACCACACACAGTCGCCACAACACAACAACATAATAACACCACCGACCGTACCACAGCCACCACAGACCGTACCACAGACGTCAATTGCGTCGCTCCCCACCACCACCACAGGGCGGCAATCACCTCAGCAGCACACACAGCCAACGGCGGCAAGAACATACACCTCACTTACACCCCACATCACGACACGTCTCCCGAACCACATGAAGCTCCTCCAATTCAACTGTAACGGGCTACAGAGCAAGATTGAGGAGATAACCGTCTTCATGTGTCGGCATGGTATATTAATAGCGAATAGAAATGTTGATACAAAAGTTTTTCCGCGATATTCATCATACAAATTTATCATCTTACTTGTCCGTATGTCGCTCTGGAAAGAAATATATTTTAACTGATATGTTTTCTTGAAAATAAATGCAAATTTACCTATTTTTTCCACCGGCAGGCACGAATATGATATTCAAAACAGAAGCAATGACAACGAATTTTACACACATTGTTGTATTTTAGCGCAAAACGATAAGTTTCACAAATATTTTAAATTATTGCCTGGAACATACACATTTATCGTTATTATTGGAAATGCAAGACTTGGCACGCATTTTTAATTTCTTTTTTAT
>NW_016157293.1:32300-41654 GCF_001687245.7 Rhagoletis zephyria
TTAGTGCACAGATATAGTAAATTTTATTTTTGTAATAAAGCGTGAACTGTTGTCTACAAGTGTGTGTGAAAGGTTTTTGATTCGATTCACGCGTTTGGGCACAGCAACCCAACATCGTTGTACAAATTCATAAAGAGTACCCAAAGTGATTGTCTAAAATCGAGAGATTTTGTAATAAAAATGTTAACTTTTAGTTATTTATAGAAGTATTGATTTTTATGAATTCCTTTCTGCGTAGGCGGCCTTCGGCCGCGCTTTACAGGCTAACCTAATATTCGCGGCTTGCGTTTTGGTACGCACGCCGTCGAATTTGTTTTTTTGCGTCACCCGAAATTGGCTTGCGTGCGTTTGCATTTGATTTCATTGAGCGAAACGTCAAATCAAAATGTCACGCAGCACAAAAGTTGGAAATTGAGCTAGCTTCATACGCACGCCGTTCAATTTCGGTTAGTCCCATACAAGATGTGTGTGCATGAGAAATTTTTGACAGTAAATTGGCGGCGTGTTGTTGTTGTTGTTGTTGTAGCGGCTACAACAACCCCGCCCAGGACGGTTGGTATCTCAGTCGTTGTCGTCAAGTTCACTAACGGCAGACCCTAGGAAGCGTGCAGCTTCTGTGGGATTGTCCACAGGGACAAGGCCGTTAGGGTTGTCGGGTTTTCCGGGCATGCGAAGAGATGGTTCGAGTCATGTTGGAGTCTCTCCGCATGCCGGACATTCATTCGGACATCCTCATTCAGCCTACTCAGTAGGAGTTTAACCTGCTGCAGTAGCCGGACGAAGTTGGCTGGGTGTGTCGGTCTCCCGAGGCAGATGAAGCTCGTCTCGTCTGTGTCCGGGGGTGGTATGCCTAGAACGGCATTCACAGGTCTAGAGTCTACATAACTCGAGACTGATCCCTGTGAATGCCGTTCAGGGCCTGTCGTAGCTGTCGGGTCCAGAGGTTGCTTATGAACCTCTGGACTTCGTCCGTCAGTTCATATAGATGCCTCCTGACGTGCCTAGGCGAGGGCTCCTCTGCAAGCAGCTGTCTGTTTGGGTGGCCACTTCTGTGGCTCCCGATCAGGAACTGCATTGCAGAGCATTATATTGATGCTCCTTTAACTGGGAGCATTTGACGCCTCGCCGTGAGATGGTTTTCAGGCGACATCAGGAGGCATCCGTCGCTGTCCTGAAGTGCGCGTATTCTGTGACCGTCTGTAGCTTCGTCCACTGCGTCCTACTAGTCACCCGGCGACCACACTGGCGCGCGTAGTTCAAAACCGGCCGGCCTATTGCCTTTTTAGTAATTCTTCTTGCCGTATGCGCAGCTTTAGGACTTGCGCTCTGTACTATTGAATAGCGTTTCGCGAAGACAGGCTCAATGTTACTCCGAGTATTATTGGGGTTATTCACCGTCGGAATTGGTGTGTCATCGACGTGAATCCCCAATCGGTAGCCTGACCTCCTTCGTCCAGGTTGTGAACAGGGTCGCGGAGGATTTCGTAGGGGAGAGGGCTAGACACTTTGCAGTGAAGAAGCGAGAAAGTTCGGAGAGATACGCCGTTTACTTGCAACACAGGTCATCAATCCATTCCCAGTCGCCATGATCGAGCAGTCGTCGGCATAAGGAGACAATCGAGACTCCCTCTGGTGGTTGAGGGAGCTTTGAAATGATAAAAGTTAAACAGTAGCGGGGAAAGGACACCACCCTGTGGAACCCCCTTTTTTTTTTTCTCGCTCTTACTCGTTTTGTCTCTAAAATTACCGACGAATGTCGACCACTCAGATAATTTGCCGACCACCGTTTGAGCCTCTGTGGGAGAGAGGAGGCCTCTATATCTTCTAGCAGCGTGGAATTGCAGACGGTGTCAAACGCCTTTGACAAGTCCAACGCTACTAGAATCGTTCTCTCACAGGGACGGTTGCGGTTAAGGCCACGAGTTATCTGAGTGTTTATGGCGTTAAGTGCTGTTGTTGTACTGTGCACTTTACGGAAACCATGCTGATGCTTCGCTGGGGTCAGGTGGTTAGTGAAGTACGGGAGTAGCAAGGCCTCGAGTGTCTTCGCTACCGGGGAAAGGAGTGTAATCGGACGATACGAATCTCCTTTGTTGGCGGGTTTCCCCGGTTTGAGCAGTGGGACCACTCTCCCCACCTTCCAGATGTCTGGGATGATGAGAGTGGCCATTGACAGGTTGAAGACCTCCGTTAGGTACGCTACCCCCGCAGGACCCAAATTTTTCAGCATCAGCATGCATATTCCGTCGGGACCCATGGCTTTGGAGGCTTTCGCCTTCCCGATGGCCACCTGAACTTCACCGCAAGTGAAAGCAAGGGGGGCACAAGTTGTTGGCAGTTTGTGCAGCCTTCTGGTCACTCGACGCTTGGCTTTGTCTACCGGAGGATGCAGTATGAACTGCCGGCTAAAATAGCTCGCGCATCGCTCCGGGTCCGACGAAGCATGGTCGCCGAAGGAAATTTCGACTCTGTCGTCGTGCTTCGTCGTGTTAGACAATGACCTCACGGTTGACCAAAGCTTGCTCACACCAGAGGTGAAATTACAAGTCTTCAGGTGCTCCTCCCACTTCTTCCGCTTATGTACGTTTACAAGTTGCCGAATCTCCGCGTTGAGATCCCTGATACGGGGATCTCCGGGATCGGCCTGACGAAGGCTATCACGCTCATCAGCTAGAACAGCCGCTTCGGCAGGGAAGTTTGGACGTGGGTCCGATATACGTCCTGCCGGTATGAAGCGCGCTGCAGCAGCCGTGATAGCCCTGCGGAACTTACGTTCACCGAGATGGACGTCGGTAGGTGTGGGGAGCGCTGCGAAGGTGTTTTCGGTAAACTCCGCGTAACCTTTCCAATCAGCTTTGGAAAAGTTGATATAGGTCCGGTGTTTGGCGGAGGCAAAGTCGGTTGGTTTATCAATCGAGATGACTATGGGTAGATGGTCTGATGCTAGAGTCAGCATAGGTCGCCACGTTATGCTGTTTATCAGACCAGCGCTGACTATTGTGATGTCTGGCGAGCTACTGCAGTTACCCATAATCCTGGTGGGTGCGTCGTCGTTCATTGTGCAGAATGTCGAATCGTCTATCTGCTCAGCCAAGTCTGTTCCCCTACGATCGCTTGACAGGCTTGAGTGCCAAAGATCGTGGTACGCATTAAAGTCACCTACTACCATACGGTTTTCACCTCTGAGGAGCGCACCTATATCAGGGTGATATCCTGCCGGGCAGCAGGTGACAGGGGGTATGTATATGTTAATTATTTCGAGCTCGACATCGCCTGACCGGATAGCGATGCCCTGACATTCTAGGGTGGTATCCCTGCGGTCGATGTCTGCTTCGATAAGACGATACTGCACGGTGTGGTGCGTGATGAACGCTAAGCCACCACCATTATCTCGCTCGCGATCTCGACGGTGCACGTTGTACCCGGCGCAATTCAACAAAGTTTAATTTGCATTTGAATTATGATATCAACAGGGATGATTTGGGACGTATTTTTTGAAGACAATTTTCTTATAAATATTGAGATTGTTGATTTATCTTAGAATTAAAAAAGGTAGTTTATATTAAAAAATATATTTACACTAGCAGTATGTAAATTACTTTTATTGCGAATTGAAACGATTTTAATGAATATTCATGGTTACCATTAATAGTAGTATGACAGTTAGATCTAAATGCATATTTGACAAGAAAGATAGAATACAAGATTGCGCCGTCCTGGCGGCGATGACATATCTGTACAAAAAGTAATAAAAGTCGAATTGGATGTTGAAAGAAAATGTGAGAACAGCAAATTTTCTTAGTAATAAATTTTTCGATAAGGAACGTGTTTTGGTTGTGCTAATTTGTAATAGCCTTATTCATAAACAATAAATTAGCTTAAAAAAGGCTTATAAATTGAAAATTGTTTGTAAACGGCAATTTAAAAAGCTTTTTAAAATTTTTATTTTTTATTAATAAGGCAATAAAAATATATGATTTACAATAACTTTTAACAAAGGAAATACGAAATAAGGCGATTTTTGCGGAAGGGGGTATTAGTGAATTTCAGTGCATTTAAAGTTTCTGAGGTTTCGTTTACTTTTAGATCAGAATTGTCAAAATTGAGAAATTCAAAGTAGCGNAATACAATACCCTGCAGGGAGTGACGTTAGCTTATACCTAACTTTAGTCTGTTTACGCGAACACTAGTGCTAACTATTAACTGTGTATTTTGTTCGAAAAAAAGCTAACTACTTTTGTGGGGCGATGGCCGCAAAAAAGTCACACCTGGATACCTCTGCATTACATGTCAACTAACTTGTAACTAACTACTTTAGGACATAAAATATCAATAAGAAAAGCAAAATATTTTTTTGTCTTTTTACTTTTTTATTTACTTATATATTTACTTTTTTTTATTACATTTCATATTTGTTTACATATTCTGCTCTGGATGGCCCCATATTCGAACACCGTCAGACATAACTTCAAAATGATAGTATAAAATTTCGATCTTCCTTTTATTTGTCCTGAATATGAAAAAGAATCTGCGAAGTTCAGAAAAAAGTGTATGGAAAGTAATTTTTGTATGAGGATATTTAATAGAAAATAGTAAAGAAAACCAACTCCCGATTGCGTCTGCATGACTCCTGCACGACTTTACAATTCACTTTAAGTTGGTTTTGTCATAGCTAATTAAAAGTGAGGTATTAATCGAAATCTCGCCAAAAAGCTAACTATAAGTTGGTTAGTTTTAACAATTNACACCAGCACAACTTCGCTCCGGCTACTGCAGCAGGTTAAACTCCTACCTGAGTAGACTGAATGAGGATGTGCCAAATGAATGTCCGGCATGCGGAGAGATCCAACATGACTCGAAACATCTCTTCGCATGCCCGGAAAACCCGACAACCCTAACGGCCTTGTCCCTGTGGACCAACCCCACAGAAGCTGCACGCTTCCTAGGGCTGCCGTTAGTAGAACTTGACGACAACGACTGAGATACCAACCGTCCTGGGCGGGGTTGTTGTAGCCGCTACAACAACAACAACAACAACGCGACACTGCAGCGGCACTACGCGACACGGCGCGACACTTTTTGGTATATCGCACTGAAACTGCAGCGGCGCGACAATTCGCTGCAAATGTTTTTATTTATTTGTGTCAAAACCTTCAAACAAGATGGATGCCAGTGACGCTGATGTAATGTTAACGCCTTTTATTTTTATTTTTCTTGCGAATTCTCAAATATTATGTTTCTTTGCATACAATTTTCTTCTTATATTCCCCTTTTCTTTACACTTAACTCGATTAGTTATAACTTTATTTATGACTTTAATATTAACCAATTAATCACAAATCATTAAATAAAAACACCTTCAAAATCACGCGTCTGACTTTGGTTGCATATGCAAATTAAATGGCGGAGTTCAGCTGTCAAACCCCAAAATATGCAAAAGAATGAGAGACAAAAGAAGATATGATATAACCCAGTAAGCATTAAAAATATACAACGGTGTTCTCTGCAAAAGGTGTTCAGCTCCTTTTCTTCGCAAAACAGAAAGAGAATTCTACTTTGTGAGGGTTATAATCCCTAAGTGCGGCCGAAGGCCGCCTACCCAGAAAGGTGTTCTCTGCGAAAGGTGTTCAGCCCCCGTCTTTCGCCTGATAACCACCTTGGGATAATTTCTCTTATTTAAAAATCCCACAGATTCTGTTAGTTGGGTTATGTTCCACTTCAAACTGCTCAATTTCCCTCGGTAAACGCCGTTTTTCGCCCATTTTCAAACGGTTCCCTAGGGGTTTGTGGGAGGCCCCAAATGGGGGGTGCGACTTTTCGTAAAGTGGGGGCTGTCCCCTGTCAAATGAGGGGGGTTTAGGGGGCCACGCCCCTCCCCCTCCGCCCCCACCCCAAAAACAACTGGCAAATAACTAAAGATTTCCTAGTTATTTGCCCACTGTTTGTGTCCGAATGCATGACCTGGATCAACGGGCATGATTTGAAGTCCCATATGGCAAAAAATGCTGATCGGAGAATTATGATCAAAAAAGACACCCTTGGTCTATTGATTGGGGATAGATTAAATTAAAGGCGGTCCGGAACAGAGGTTGGCTTCCCAATAGTATCTGTTAGTTCGAGGCTGATACAAAAAAATTATGGGAGCGTGGCACCGCTTACTTCTCCGCCTTGAAAGAGCAAAGACCAAGGAATTTAATGACATGAGTAAAGAGACTCCGACTCCAGGGCTCCTCAGCCAAGACTCTTCTAAGGAGGCTAAAATCGAAGGCCACCTACGCAGAAAGAAGTTCTGCTCAAAATTACTATATCACCCCCACACCCAACCCATCGCCCACAATCCCAAAAACAGTAGGTATGTAAATAACTAAACATTATCCAACGCTTTTATCGGTTTTAAATGACACACGAAAACGGAAATGCATATAATTGTCTTAAAGCATAAACAGACGGCAGCGTTGATCCGGATCAACTCGTTAATTCGGAGTTATCTCGGGAATTAACTGCAGTTTACCCGGATTAAGTCCTAGAGTTAATTCCCAAACTTAACTCGGATCAAGGGAATTTTCGATGACAACAGTGACCAAAACTCAGAGAGCGTAGAATACAGGGAAATGCGAAATTAGCATGGACATATACCTTTTCATCGGTAATGCAGTCCCCATACTAATTCAAATAGGAATCCAATTTAAAATGAATAAGAACTTATTTCGGTGACTGCATTACCGACGATGGTGGATGTATATTCTAGTTTTGCAGTTTCTTTGTGTTCTACGCTAACTGAGCAAATAATGCAACCGATTCCTTCATCCGCGGTAGCCGAGTGGTGAAAGCTGCGTACTACAAGCCTGTAGGTCCCAGGTTCGATCCTCGGTTGTAGCGATTGCCACAAAATTTTGATTTTATTATTTCTTTTATTTTTCTAAATTGTATTTGATTTATATATTTAATTGCTTTTTATTTTATTTTCGTATGCCTAATTTTATTTCTCATTTTTATTTCATTATTAGTTAATTTAAATTTTTAGAGTTTAATTTTACTAAAAAAGTCAAAAACAACTAACTAAAAAACAACTTTAAAAAATATAGAAATTACAATTGAATCAATAAAAAAAATTAAATGAATATTCTACTGGCCGTGGAATTCGAACCTACGACCTCGCGGCTCGTTAATCCGCATTACTGCCGTCTATCAAGGCACAATTTTGATCAGATCAATTGCGGCGTTAATCCGGATCAACGTTGCCGTCTGTCTATGCTTTTAAAGCTTAAACAGACAGCAGCGTAGATCCGGATCAACGCGTTAATTCGGAATTATCTCGGGAATTAACTGCAGTTGATCCAGTTTAAGTCCTAACTCGGATCCAGCGAATATCGATGAAAACACTGACGAAAACTCATAGAGCGTAGAATACAGAGAAAGTACAAAACTAGCATGGACATGTACCTTTTCATCGGTAATACAGTGTCCGTACTAATTCAGATAGGAATCCAATTAAAATTTAATAAGAACTTTTTTGAATGTATTCGGATACTGCATTACCGACGACGTCCATGCTAGTTTTGAATTTTCTTTGTGTTCAACGCTCTCTGAGGAAATAAATACGCAAACAAAGCAGCCAACAACTTCATCCGTGGTAGCCGAATGGTGAGGGCTGCGTACTACAAGTCTGCACGTCCCAGGTTCGATCCTCGTTTGGAGCGATTGGCCAAAAAATGTTGTTGTTATTGTTACATAATAATTTTTTATTTGATTAATATATGTATTTAATTTTACTTTATTTTATTTTCGTTTGATTTATGTTATTTCCCATTTTCTATTTTATTATTAGTTAATTTAAATTTTTAGAGTTTAATTTTACCAAAGAAGTCAACGGCAACTAACTAAAATCTACTTTAAAAAAATATAGAAGTTATAACTGAATGAATAAAAAAAAATTGAATAATATTCTACTGGCCATGGGATTCGAACCTACGATTTCGAGGCTCGTAAATCCACATTACTGCCGTGTGTCAAGGCACAATTTTGATCAGATCAACTGCGCTGTTAATCCGGATCAACGTTGTCGTCTGTCCATGCTTTTACTCAAAAATTATAAAATTTTTTAATAAAATCTTTACACCAAAATCACGTTTTTTTGGTTGGGACAGTCTTAGTAAAAGAAGAATATACCTATGTACATATGATTATTATTATTATTTTGTTCGTAGGAGGGGAAAATGTTTTATGCACTGGCCATGGCGGTAGTCTGTCTATACTACCTTCCCCGAGCGTGGGAATCCCACCGAAGCGTGTTGGGCTACCTACAAAAACCCAAACTCCCACCGCCCATGCAAGAATCCCGCATCTGGCACCGCAAATTCGGAGTTATTTCTCCGTAACTTTCTTCCAACATTCTGCGCGAAGTCAAGAAGTGCTCGCAAGTGAGAAATGTACGGTGCACGTTTTTTTTCGACGTTTTCACAGTAGCGACAAAACGGTGAGTCCACCGTGCTTTCTTAGTGCTTTTTTAGGCTGCTGCTCTGGTCAGCGCCTCAGGTCTGCCACGAGCGCGCGTTGTGAGTCATCGACTAACTCTTAGGGCCGGTTACTCAATGTCTGGTTAATACTAATCTGCGGTTAAACATCGTTATCGACGTTACCGACTCCCTGTTATATGCATGGAGACGAAGACGTCGGTAACGATGTTTAACCGCAGATTAGTGTTAACCAGACATTGAGTAACCGGCCCTTAAACTATTCGGACGTATGTTAATACAAGTGTTAATAGCTAGCGAAATAAGAATACTAAATAACCCGTTGTCATATTATCGCTTCTGAGCACTTTAATGGAGCTTCAGGCGATCTGTACATAACAACCACTTTTTAAACTACAGCTACAGCATACCAACAAACAACCATTCCCACGACAGCCGGTTCTACGTACCGGAATGTCTCGGGTTTCACCCGACCAAGGGCTGTTGTTTCGGCGATCTAACCCCGTTTAGGTCGGCGAAGTATCTTAGAAGTTGTCCGTCCATAGGGCTACATTCACTACGCATTCTCCTACTCAGGGCTGGCATCGAGTCAAACCCTGGGCCAGAAACATACACCTGCTGTGTATGCCGAAGACGATTACACCACAACTCCACCTCAGTCAAGTGTAATGCCTGCGAGGGGTGGAGTCACCTCAGGGTGCATAATATAATGCTCTGCAAGCAGTTCCTGATCGGGAGCCACAGAAGTGGCCACCCAAGCAGACAGCTGCTTGCAGAGGAGCCCTCGCCTAGGCACGTCAGGAGGCATCTATATGAACTAACGGACGAAGTCCAGAGGTTCATTAAGCAACCTCTGGACCCGACAGCTTACAGACAGGCC
>NW_016157293.1:45121-50288 GCF_001687245.7 Rhagoletis zephyria
ACGTTGTACGTGGCCCCCTGTTGCTCAAACAGAGCAGCCTCCACGGCTAACCATAGTCCGCCCGAGCAGCCCCACACACTCACACAGCAGCCACACACAGTCGCCACAACACAACAACATAATAACACCACAGACCGTACCACAGCCGCTACAGACCACATAACACACACAACCGCACCACCACCCACACGCCGCCGCCAACAACTCCTGGTTCCCCCTACAATCTGCACGGTATGTCAGACCAGGATATTCAGTAATGTGACATCAGTCAAGTGCAACACCTGCCTTGGCTGGTGCCACTTTAGGGCATGCTCAGGTCTGCGTACCACGCGAGATTGGACTGGGAACTTCGAGGGCCCGTGTTGCGCTGCTTGGTCGCAGACTCCAATTGCGACGCCCCCCACCACCACCACAGGGCGGCAATCACCTCAGCAGCACACATAGCCAACGGCGGCAAGAACATACACATCACTCACACCCCACATCACGACACGTCTCCCGAACCACATGAAGCTCCTTCAATTCAACTGTAACGGGCTACAGAGCAAGATTGAGGAGATAACCGTCTTCATGTGTCGGCATGGTATATTAATAGCGGCGGTCCAAGAGACGAAGTTGCACAGCAATTCAACTTTGTTGAATTGCGCCGGGTACAACGTGCACCGTCGAGATCGCGAGCGAGATAATGGTGGTGGCTTAGCGTTCATCACGCACCACACCGTGCAGTATCGTCTTATCGAAGCAGACATCGACCGCAGGGATACCACCCTAGAATGTCAGGGCATCGCTATCCGGTCAGGCGATGTCGAGCTCGAAATATTCAACATATACATACCCCCTGTCACCTGCTGCCCGGCAGGATATCACCCTGATACCACCACGATCAGGATTATGGGTAACTGCAGTAGCTCGCCAGACATCACAATAGTCAGCGCTGGTCTGATAAACAGCATAACGTGGCGACCTATGCTGACTCTAGCATCAGACCATCTACCCATAGTCATCTCGATTGATAAACCAACCGAATTTGCCTCCGCCAAACACCGGACCTATATCAACTTTTCTAAAGCTGATTGGAAAGGTTACGCGGAGTTTACCGAAAACACCTTCGCAGCGCTCCCCATACCAACCGACGTCCGTCTCGGTGAACGTAAGTTCCGCAGGGCTATCACTGCTGCTGCAGCTTACTTCATACCGGCAGGGTGTATATCGGACCCACGTCCAAACTTCCCTGCCGAAGCGGCTGTTCTAGCCGATGAGCGTGATAGCCTTCGTCAGGCCGATCCCGGAGATCCCCGTATCAGGGATCTCAACGCGGAGATTCGGCAACTTGTAAACGTATGTAGGGACTAGCCCTTACACTGGCGCGGTAATACACTCAGGTGGCAACACTGAGCGAGATGAAGAAACGTCAATTTTAAATTTTAACCGATGCACGTCAGCTAACTTCACGCGAAAGATAGATACACAATTTGATTAGATATTTTTTGGTTGCAACACAGTTGTATTGAGAGAATTGTATTTGATTAAATTTTGCAATAAAGAATATAGAATTGAGTTCTATAATTGGTGACCCCGCAAGAAACACAAAATGAGCGACGATGGTAATGACCGATTCGAAGACGCGGCTACTCCAGTTCATGTGGCACGGCTCGCCCTTAAGCCGCCACCGTTTTGGAAGCCAAATCCCCGGCTGTGGTTCGCGCAGGTTGAGGCGCAGTTTGTACGTGCAGGAATCTCCACTGACGAGACCAAGTACTACACTGTAGTGGCAGAAATTGATTCAGCGGTGTTGGCACATGCTAGCGACATAATTACGTCACCGCCGGCTTCAGGGAAGTACGAGCTCCTGAAAGAGCGGTTGATTACGGAGTTTGGGGAGTCAAAAGAGAAACGCTTGAAACGATTATTTGAAGGGTGCAGATTGGGAGACAAAAAAGCCACAACTTTGCTGCGAGAAATGAAAGACTTGGCTGATCAACACATTGACAAGGAAGTTTTGAAATCGCTTTGGTTACAACGTTTACCAACTAATATCCAGCAAATTTTAGCAACGTTCGATGGCAACATCGAAGAATTGGCTTTGAAAGCTGACACTATAATGGAAATTTCTGCAACAAATGTTGATGTTAATGTGGTCAAGGTACCGGATGACGGCATGCAAGCTGCTATCTCCGACTTGACGAACAGGCTAGATCGCCTCACACGCAATAATCAACGCAACTTCGTCCGCAGCGACCGGAGCTACACGAATAACGTGTCTCATTCGCAACGACCTGTTAGTTCTCGGCAGGGCGCATCTACGCCGAAACAGGACACTCTTTGTTGGTATCACCGTACGTTTGGCGACAGCGCAACCAGGTGCCGCTCGCCTTGTACTTACCGTCAACAACGCGCGGAAAACTAGTTAGCCCTCCGTTTAAAGCGGCCACAACGGAGGCTAACACCAGCTCGTGCCGCCTTTACGTGCGAGACAAAAGTACATCATTAAGATTTTTAATCGACACCGGCGCCGAAGTGTCTGTAATGCCCAAGCACAGTGGCGACGATACGCAGATTACTACTACGAAGTTAGTAGCTGCTAACAATACTTTTATCAACACCTACGGTAAGAAACGCATCACTTTAGATTTAGGTTTACAGCAAACATTCTCTTGGGTTTTTATTATTGCTGACGTAGCATATCCGATATTGGGTGCCGATTTTTTACAATATTACAATATATTGGTAGACGTAAAAAGCAAGGCGATCATACACCGTACAACGAATTCGCAGACCATCTGTCAGATAATGAAACTAACACGCAGCATTATCTCATTAAGAGAGACCGATGCATTTCAACGCATTTTAGCACGTTTTCCTGACCTCACCAGCGATGCGGCTCAGCCCAAGAAAACCCAAACGGCAGTACAACACTATATAGAGACAAGAGGTGCACCCGTCGTGCAGAAAGTACGTTTTCTTTCCCCAGAAAAATTGGAAATCGCAAAAAGGGAGTTTGAGTACCTGTTAGATCGTGGAATTTGTCAGCGCTCGAAAAGTCAATGGGCCAGCCCGTTGCACATGGTGAGAAAGTCGAATGGTTCTTGGCGCCCATGTGGCGATTATCGACGTCTAAACGCTGTTACAATCCCAGATAGCTACCCTGTGCGCCATATTCAGGACTTTGGTAGTGATTTACACGGTAAAACGATATTTTCCGTGATAGATTGCAGAAAGGCTTATCACCAGATTCCGGTGCACCCGACAGACGTGCCGAAGACGGCTATACTCACCCCATTTGGCCTGTTTGAATTTAAATTCATGACGTTTGGCCTGAGAAACGCCGCTCAGACATTCCAACGCTTCATAGACGAAGCAGTCAGAGGACTGTCATTTGTATTCCCGTATTTGCTGAACGGCATTCACAGGGACTCAGTCTCGAGTTATGTAGACTCTAGACCTGTGAATGCCGTTCTAGGCATACCACCCCCGGACATAGACGAGACGGAGCTTCATCTGCCTCGGGAGACACGCACAACACTCGCACAACTTCGCTCCGGCTACTGCAGTAGGTTGAACTCCTACTTGAGTAGGTTGAATGAGGATGTGCCGAATGAGTGTCCGGCATGCGGAGAGACCCCACATGACTCGAAACATCTCTTCGCATGCCCGGAAAACCCGACAACCCTAACGGCCTTGTCCCTGTGGACAAACCCCACAGAAGCTGCACGCTTCCTAGGGTTGCCGTTAGTGGAACTTGACGACAACGACTGAGATACCAACCGATCTGGGCGGGGTTGTTGTAGCCGCTACAACGACAACAACAACAACAACAACCAACAAACAACAAAATGCCAACACAACCAGAGCCACCGGACAAATCAACTAACAGATCCTCATTACTTAGCCACAGGAGCAAGCAAAGGGAGGGGTTTTGGGGGTTCAAGTTGGAGAAATAAAAAATGGCGGATCTAATATTGCGAAAAAAAAATTTAAATCGTTTAGATTCGCTTAAAACCTTACAAGCAAGTGTTCTTAAGGTATCTGATTACGAATTTGAAATCAAATTCAAAAAATTCAAATGGCGGACGCTGGTAACCTTCTTTGTTTTTGTAGCTTTAGGAACCAATCGACAGTTCCGTTAATGGCAAGGTTTGTCCACCTTAAATGCCCTGTTAATAAAACGTGATGTATTCAGTGGTTATCGTTTTCTTATAGCATGTGAATACGATTGTGTTTCTTTTCTAAGTCAAACTATTTTTTGTCCAAAACGCTGTGGGTAACGGCTTTGATCTATTATTTTTATTGGCCAAATAATAGACATAAGAACGATTATGAGAAATGTAAACATAACAAAACTGTCAAAGCTAAACTTCAAAATGAGGGGGATTGCCAGATGAATGTACGTAACCAATAGTTATTCAAGACACGAACCATTACGATAAAAGAATCGGTGGGTATATACCACGAGGCTAGAAAAATATATTTCTTTTTTGGAATTGGACACGGAGCGAACCACACTTAGCACCCTCGCAAGAACGGAATTACAACCAAGTAATTAAAGTGGATTAAAAGCTTGTATGAAAAGCTGGCGACATTCGGGGAGTCGATACGCACCCCTCAGTGGAAATTAATAGAGGCAAAGGGTGCCGTCACATTCCTTCCGGCAAATCGCCAGCCATGTTGTTGCGTATAATAAAGAAGTTGTGAGCATCAAATCTGGGCTATTCATTTGACAGCAATGGAGTCACCATAAGCCGGTAATACAAAATCATTACACGTAAGTCAGCCACTTTCTTGCTACCATCCATTGGAAACGAGCTATCTATCAACCGTAAATAAAGATTCCTGTTTGGACCGACAAACCAAGGGTGAAAAAGAAATATCGTCCTCAGTCTTCACACGGCATGATTTAATTGATTTTTATTGGAGCTCGTTTTCAATCAAAATTTTTTGGATATTTTGATTATTTATTTCCGCGTCATAACCATTCTCTTTCAGTTCAGTTCGCCAATTCTGAAAAGCAAGTTAATTGAATTTTTTTAATCAAGTAACANTACCATCCATTGGAAACGAGCTATCTATCAACCGTAAATAAAGATTCCTGTTTGGACCGACAAACCAAGGGTGAAAAAGAAATATCGTCCTCAGTCTTCACACGGCATGATTTAATTGATTTTTATTG
>NW_016157293.1:50388-50675 GCF_001687245.7 Rhagoletis zephyria
CAAACAGTTCGAACAATATCAACAAACCGCACAACGGGCATTGACCCACAAAAGAGAACGCCATTTCGAGATAGGCTCGGAAGTGTACATTCGCGTACGTATGTTTCACGGAAACTTGGTTCGAATTCATATGAACTGATCGATTCTAAACACCGAGTGCTTGGCAATTATTCCGTACTGAAACTAAATAGTAAACAAGGAACATGTGTACATACATATGCGCTCAGAGGCGAACTGAACGAGTCAGGATGGGGTTGACGAAGATCATGTAGAACGATTTCGATGTA
>NW_016157293.1:56993-60148 GCF_001687245.7 Rhagoletis zephyria
AAATGAGAAGTAAATTAATATTAAGCTGAAAAACGCAAGTGTTGTATTATGATTGTTTTCTTTTCAAATGAAATTTATTGAAGAAACTGAGAAGCATATTATAGATCCAACAGAAAGCAAAAAAGACTTTGTTTTGTGGAAAATATGTTCAAAAAGCATGAAAAAAATTCCAACATTTTGCTTCATAAGCACTACAAAAATTTTCTAAATCAATTTTTTTTTTAATTTGAATTGTTGTACAGGTCTCTAGCAATAATTTGGCTTTAACAGATTGAAAAAATGTCAATTAGTCGACGAGTTATAGCCAAAAAACCATATAAACAATATGCTGAAAATCGGCATTTGACTGCAAAGTTCGAAGGTCGATTAAAACGAAATTCGAACTAACATAAACAAACGCCGCGATACGGGTCTTCTAATTTAGCCTCTATTTTTACCCCTCACTCTCAGAATCGACCTAACTTTTGCTAACCTGAATTTGTTCCACAGTGTAATCCTAGCAGATAGCGAAACTCAGAGTAAAAAAACTTATTGACGAAAATGCGAAAACAACACATTCCTCAAGTTGCCCTTGTTTAAGCTGCAGCGAGTAGCAGGTGGAATAGAATTCCATAAACGCGTGGCCTTGACAAAAAATAGTCTTGCAGAGTTAAGATAATTAAAGCTAGGTACAATTAAGTCGCTTATACGGGCAGATTTTGGGAAGGCTAGCTTATTATACAGATAGCTAGGTAGCTTATCCGACATTAAACGGAATAGAAAAATACAATTCCTTGCTTTCAAGTACTCAGATATCTCACAGTCCAATAGGCGAGATCTCCAACTAGAAATGTGATCAAATTTAGCCAAACCAAATACATATCGTGTCATGTGATTGAAAACTACTTCAATTTTGTGGGCAGATTGAGAACTAAGCTTGCTGTAAATACATTCAGGATAACAGATTATTGGCAAAATCAGTTGTATTGCAAGTTTTCTCCTGATGTCGACCGGCGTAAAGGATGCAGACATTCTTAAATTACGAAGAGTGATGAATACTTTGCTAATTACGAAGTTCACGTGATCATCACAGGTAAGACTAGAGTTGATTACAAAACCAAGGCTCGTCACTTTAGACACAAATTTAAGACATTTATTATTTATATATAGGTTAGGTATGGCAGAAAAGGCAACGTGACATTTAGAAATGGGTAACACATAGGATTTATCGCTGTTAAGGCGAAGCTCATTTTTTAAATCCCAAGATGATATACAGGACAGATCACAGTTAAATCTAGAGCACAAGGAGACTGATTGGTCATGAGGTCCTGACAAGTAGAACCGAATATCGTCTGCATATGCATGCATTTGCACAGACTTGCATGTGCTAAAAATGTCATTTAAGAATAAACTGAATAGTAGCGGTCCCAGTATTGCGCCTTGGGGAACACCAGTACACAGAGGTTTAAGTCTAGAAAATTTGGTACCGACCCTTACACGCTGAGTGCTACCTTCAAGGGAGCTGCTAAAATTATTACTTAATTTGATGTAAAATAGTCTATGGTTCACCGAGTCGAAGGCTATAGAGAAATCAAGCAAGCATAACAAAGTTAATTGGTTATTGTCATAAGGAATTCGTATATCGTCCAGAATTTTAATAACTGCAGTGGAGCAGCTATGCTTTGCCCTAAACCCAGACTGGAACGGGGAAAGTAAATTAAATTTGTTAATATGCAAGTTAATTTGCTCTGTCATCAGCTTCTCAAAGACTTTAGACAGACAAGGAAGAACACTTATAGGACGAAAATCACAAGGACTACTCGCAGACTTATTTTTAGCAACCGCAATAACGTCGGCGATCTTCCACGCTTCATATAAAGACGAGGTTGTAACATAGTGGTTGATCACATGAGTAAGAGTTGGTAAGATTTGTGGCATAATTAGCTTTACAAATTTTATTGGTATCCCATCTGCGCCGGCCGCATTTGACCGTATCTTATAAATGCATCTTGCCACATCAAACTCTGATACCACATTGAATTCAAATGACTGACCGACATGAACAACAGGAGACGGAATTATGGGGTTGGTAGCAGGCAAATACATCTTTAAGCTCTTCAGGGTTAATACAACAATCAGGACTGTCACTAACATGAACACGAAGGTTTTTTAGATTACGCCACAAAACATTATTCGGAAGGAGTGGGTTTAACATTTTACCAAAGAACTTGCGATTTTCACACTTAATAAGGGTAGTTGTCTTATTTCGTACCGACTTATAGGCTTGCCAGTTGGTATCGGTTCGGCACTTCTTCCAAATAGAGTACGATTTGTTACGTTCTATAATCATAGACCGAACGATTTTGTTGAACCCAGGGCACGACGGTGATCGATTGAGAAGAGTGCGTACTGGAACATGAGCCCTAAACAAGCTTACAACATTTTCATTCAAAAGCTCAACTTTTCATTTACAGAGCTTAGGGTCCAACAACCACTCCAGTCAATGCGGGATAAGTCAGCAGATAGGCTATCAATATTTATTAGACGATAGTCAGGAAAGTTAAGAGGACTATCTGCTACAATATGATCAAAATTGATGTCAAAAGCACAAATTAGATCGTGATCAGAAATAAACGACATCTGCTCAAATTTTAACACAGTAGACGGATCAGAAACAGTGAAGTAATCAAGCAGACTTTCTTTTTCTTCTTTTTTGGCGCTGTAACCACCTAAGCGATTTTGGCCGAGTTCAGCAAAGCACGCCAGTCGTCTCTACTCTGTGCCAACTGACGCCAATTGGAAACGCCAATTGAAGCCAAGTCCTTCTCCACCTGATATTTCCATCGCAGTGGGTGCCTCCCTCTTCCTCTGCTACCACCAGCGGGTTCCGAGTTGAATACTTTCAGAGCTGGAGCGTCGGTGTCCATTCGAACGACATGATCAAGCCAGCGGAGCCTCTGTATTTTAATTCGCTGCACTATGTCCATATCGTTGTAAAGCTCATACAGCTCATCGTTCCATCGTCTGCGGTACTCGCCGTCGCCAACGCGTAAAGGCCCGTAAATCTTCCGCAAAATCTTTCTCTCAAACACTCCAAGAGCCGCCTCATCGGATGTTGTCATTGTCCATGCTTCTGCGCCATATACCAGCACGGGCATGATGAGTGACTTATAGAG